>NC_091951.1:234077629-234107629 GCF_031021105.1 Erythrolamprus reginae | reverse complement strand
ACCTGTTGCCAAGGGAACCAGATTGTCAGTTGCCCTGATAAGCCCCTCCCCCCCAGAGCATTCTAACCGGGTGAAATCTAAGGATGGCAGCCAGAAAGTGCTGCAGGGTAAGTGTTGGTATCTCAAATGGGAGGAATCTGGCAGTAGGGGAGGAAGTTCATGCTTCCCAACTCTTTTAACATGTCTATTTTATTTCACAGAGATTTTGGAAATATTTGCGAAGAAGACTTTGCTGCTGCACAGGAGAAGAGGAGGTCATTCCCAGGTACCACCTCCCCCTTCTCCTTAAACCCTGGCCATGGTGGGACAACACCAGGATAGGGCAGCCAAAATTTTTACTAAGGCCATGGTTCCCAACGTGGGGCCCACGCCCTACAGGGGGGCAATTTGATTTTTAATGGGAGCGATTGGAACCTTGTTTAAACCAAGTTAATGGCCTTTTAGGCTTCCTTTGGCTGAGGAGTTCACTTTTGAATAGTAACAATTATATGTCAGGGGGGTCACAATTTTAGAGATGCTTAGGTGGGGTATGGTCAAAGAAAGGTTGGGAACCACTGTCCTAAGGGCATTGCGTGAGGGTGCAGATGGTCAGGATGAAGCCAGAGTCAGCACCCAGTTAAGGGTTTTTCAGTTGTTAGGAATCTTTGAATTATACTTTTTTCCATCTGTTTGCCAATCAGATATTTAAGAATTGCTACTAATCCATTTGAACACTTTTAATTATTCAATTTTTTCTAGTTTTTTTCTTACAATGCTTATAAACTCTTAGTTCTCATTATAAACCGTAGAACTATTTCTTTTTTTAATGGTAATTTCATTTAAGATTACAATTTGCAACAAAGTAACAATTTACAAAGTAGTGTATCTGTAGAGGAAGAAACTCTTAAAGTTAATTTCTAGGTTCATTGTTCAAAATATTTTTAGTATGTGCAATGTTAAAATATTTTGCTTCATTCTATATTTATAAATTGAGGGTGAGTGATTTTTTTATAATTGTAATATTTCATCTATTTTCCTTTAATGCCCAAATTTTAGACTTTTTAATTTTTTTATTTTTTAAATAATTCAAAATTATATTTTCCTATGAGAATGGGTCTTTATAATTAACTCCAAAATGTTATTTCAAATTTATCTGAACCCATAGCCATTTGAAACTTTTTAAAATAAAAAATTTAATACTCTTTCGCTATTTATTCCTTAAAGTTTGTCCTTCGTAACTTCTTTCAGTAAGGATTGAAGGAAACTTCTTCAGTTCTGTAGAACATATTGATTTGTTACTTTGTTGTAAAATTGTAATCTTAAATGAAATTACCATTAAAAAAAGAAATAGTTCTATGGATTATAACGAGAACTAAGAGTTTATAAGCATTGTAAGAAAAAACGAGAAAAAATTGAATAATTAAAAGTGTTCAAATGGATTAGTAGCAGCGGGAGAAGAATCCTCGTCCCAGCACCCTGAGAAGCGAAACGTTTTATTCACTCTGGGCAGTCGAGAGAAAGGAAAATCAGGACTTTATTTACTTTATTTAAAAGGTGCCACCAAATCCCTGGTGTTTCCAAATCCCCAGTGGCTCGCTGAGCGCAGTTGTCCATGAGCGGCTGTAGGAGAGCGGCGGTGGCAGGGGAGGGTCAGGAGGGAAATAAACTTGGACAATGGCAGCATCTCCGTTTGGATGGGCCTGTGAGGGGGATGGCTGTTGCTTTGCAATTCTCTGCCTCTCATCGACAACTGCGGGAAAAAGCAATCACCTCCAGCGCTCCCACTCCAGCCTGTACTTTATTCATAAGGCAGTAAACCTGGACAATGAGGGAGTTTTCCAGCTGAAAGTGGTTGCTGCCCATCCCTAGGCACCGCTGAAGGTCTGCAGAGTCTGTAAGATCCTCTCCCCAAAATGACTTTCTGTGCATAGGGGCCTTCAGGGGCAAAAAGATGGGCAGGCTGACAGGCAAGGCTGAGAAAGGAGAGGCTCAGCTAGAGATGGATGTTTTTGACATGCCACCTTCTTCTTTTGGGCAGGACTGAAGGAGGAGGAAGAGGAGGAGAAGAGACACCTCCTGGAGTAAGTATGCTTCTGCAACGTGGCCAGTGGGTGGCCAATCCTCAAATCTGGGTGGGGAAAGGGTGGAAATCCCACTGGGGGGAAGTTGGCCAGCCTAGAAAACTTAAGAAGAGCTCTTTGGATTTTTTTTACTTGCAGGTATCGATGGCTGGGGCTGCCAGGACCCCAAATACATCGAAGTCTGGCAGGGACCTGCCCTTCGTGGGGTGAGTGTCCTCTCATCCGAGGGACTCTGAAGCCCCCAAGAAGGTGGCTAGGAGTAAGGTTTACAAGAGGGGAGGCATCTCTACCCTCTGCCTCTACTTTGGCTAACAGAAGAATGACTCAGGCCCTTCGTTCTCTCCCCAGGATGGAGATCCCCAGAAGATGGACTCCAGGGCTCTCCTCTATTAAGGAACTGGTAAGGCCACTGGTAAGACCCCCTCCCCACTGTAATGGCAGACATCCTGCCAAGAAATTATGCCAATAGATATAATATTTGCCTTCTTATTTCAGGAGCCACAAGATGAAGAAAATAGCCAGGGTTCAGGGTAGGTAAAAAAACGTGCAGAGGGGAGGCGTCTCTGCTTCTGCTGCTGCTGCTTGTGTCACAGGACAGGTGGCACAGGGCAGTCCCACTGGCAGGCCAAACCCCTTGTCAGGCCAGCTGGAAGGGCTCTTGGAGCGTCTACATGGCCACTTTTGCAAAATGGGCCATGGCTGATTTTGATCTTTGTCCCCTTTGTTTTCTTCCCCCAGAGACACCACCTATACGATCTGGCAGCGAGAGCCCTCGGAGGTAAGAAACCCTTGGCAGGGGGGCAG
This sequence comes from Erythrolamprus reginae, assembly GCF_031021105.1. Taxonomy (NCBI): domain Eukaryota; kingdom Metazoa; phylum Chordata; class Lepidosauria; order Squamata; family Dipsadidae; genus Erythrolamprus; species Erythrolamprus reginae. Next base: position 234,104,765 of record NC_091951.1, on the reverse strand, counting down.
AGGGTGAGAGGGTTAGGGCGATGCCTTGACTCCTGATGGGAGGGGGAGAAATTATGGTAGATATCCTTCTAAGCTTAAGGCTTGGAAAGCTTTCTCCCCCTCCCATCAGGACTGAAGGCATCGCCCTAACCTTAAGGCTTGCTGTTGGCCCCTAGGGCCTGATGCGCCCTCTCCTTTCTCAATCTTACTGGGACGCAGAAAGCTTAGGATTTAGCCTCCATATCTTCATTTGCAGGATTCGATGACAGCTCAAATGGGGTCAGGGAGCAGCCTGGACCTGGCCTCATTTTTGGGATCCTCCAGCCCTTGGGTAAGTAAGACAAAGTGTTCTCAGTTGGGGAGGGGTGGAGTCCCCCTAGTTAGTTCTCCTAACCTGACCGAGCTGTGCTGGAGCGTTCTGGGCAGCGGAGCAGGGGGACACCCGGCCCTTGGGAGATGGTACTTAGGTTAGCCACATGCCCCCAAGCTCTGGTGCCAATGGCTCCTTTGCCACAAATCAGCAGGGACTGGTGTCCTTAATGGAGAATGGGATTATTGTCATCCACAGGATTCTCAGGACAGTTTCACTGATTTGGGCAGCCTGGACGAAGACACCCCGGACAGCTTGGAACGCCTCATCCAGGAATTAGAGGTATGTATTCTTTTTTCTTTTTTTAAAATAATTTTTATTTACATACAGTGGTACCTCGGTACTCGAACGCTTTGGTTCTCGTACATTTCGGATAACGAATAAAATTTTCAGCAAAAATTTGCTTCGGTATCTGAACCCACCCTTCCTGCAGCTTGGAGCTCTTATACAGCTCCTCGGCCCCCTGAAGCTGCTGGGATTGCAGCAGCCCCCACACTTCCTGCAGCTTGGAGTACCGAATTTATTTATCCCATTGGAAATAAAGAAAATAGATTTAATTGGTTCTTAGAGAGTTAACAGGGGCTGGGAACCAATTAAATCCATTTCCATTATTTCCTATGGGATAAATAAATTCGGTACTCGACCAAATCGGTTCTCGACCACACTTTTGGAACGAATTGTGGTCGAGTACCGTGATACCACTGTGTATATAATAAGACAATAACGACAAACAGTACATTTACATAAAATACAGAGAACAGAAAAAACAAGCAAGAGATATATTTCTTCTCTTCTCCTGTAGTAGAGACTGTTGACAGCGTCCTCTCTTTAAAAAAAAAAAAAAATTCTTGGCGGTGTTAAGACCAGTGGTTTGAGTTGTATGTTGTTATAGTTGAACTCTTATGTCGTAAGTTCTTATCAAATAAACCAAGCAAAAAACTATATGGACTTTTTAAAAAAAGATTGTTCTTTAAGTTGTTTCTTTATCTCGTAGCACTATAAAGGGGTGTTCTTTTATTTAACCAAATGTAAAATTATTCCCATATTTGGTAGTATTTTGTTTTTTCTTTTTCTTTTAGTTCCATTGTTACTTTATCTGCTTCAGCACAATCTAACATTTTTTTTATTAAATTCCTTTCATTTGGCATGTTTTCATTCTTCCAAAATTGTGCGATAGCTATTCTCGTTGATGTTATTAGATGTTGTATTAGGTAATAATGTTCCTTATTCATCTGATTTTCAATAATGCCAAGCAAAAATATTTCAGGTTTCATTTCTAGTTCAATCTTAGTTATTTCCTTTATCCATTTCTGAAGTTTCTGCCAGATTCCTTTAACTTGTCTGCAGGTTCACCACATATGAAAATATGAACCTTGTTTCTCACCACACTTCCAACAGTTAGGCTTGAGGTTGGTGTACATTTTTGCTAGCCTTTCAGGGGGCACATGCCACCTATAAAACATTTTTATTGCATTTTCTTTGTATGCGGTGGATTTTGTGATTTTGTAATTGGTATGCCATATTTTTTCCCATTGGTCCAATTGTATTGTGTGACCTATATTCTTTGCCCAAGCAATCATATTCCCTTTTACTATTTCTTCCACGTTTTGGTGTTCTTGGAGTATTTTGTAAATGTTTCTTGTGGGGTCCTGATAAGATTTTATCTAATGGAGTGTAGTTTTTCTGTATTCCATATTTCTTTATGTCTACATGGAATCTAGATGATATTTGGTGATAACACCACCAATCCACTTTTATTCCTTCTTCATTTAGCTGTGTTCGTGTTTTTAATTTTGAGTCTTTATCTAATAAGTGTGAATAGTTTAATAGTTTTTGTCGACTTATAGTGTTTGGGTAAATTATTGCTTCTATGCTTGAGAACCATAGTGGTATTTTAAAATAATGTTGCTTCCTAATTAAGTTCCAGTTGTCTATTAATGACTTCCTTATCAGATGGTGTTTAAAATATGAGTGTGTAGTAGATTTGCTGTCCCAAATGAAACTGTGCCATCCGGACTGGATATCATATCCTTCCAAAGCTAGTAGTCTTGTATTTTGAAGTTTAACCCATGTTAGGGCTGCTGCTCGGTAATAGAGTTTGAAGTCGGGTAAGCCAAGTCCGCCTTGCATAGGGCTATCTTGTGTCCATTTAAGTCTAATTCTGGTCTCTTTTTTTCCCATATAAATTTGGATATTAATTTGTCTAATTTTTTTTTTAAAAGGTTCCTTCTAATTTAATTGGGATTGTTTGGAAGTAATATAGAAATTTGGGTAATATGGTCATTTTTATTGTGGCAATTCTTCCTAGTAATGAGATTGGTAATTTAGAATGGGATCATTGTCGTCCACAGGATTCTCCAGAGAACAGTCCGGCGAATTTGGGCAGCCTGGAAGGAAACACCCCGGACAGCTTGGAGCGCCTCCTCCAGGAGTTAGAGGTATGTATTCTACCCTCTTCAGGGATCAATGCCTTGCTTTGCGAAGCTCAATGAAGCAATGAGCTATGCTGTGCAGGGCCACCCAATCAGACAGGTCCTAGTGGGGGATGCTGGCACAATGTGGTCTACTGGAGAAGGAAATGGCAGCCTTCTCCAGTATCCTTAGTAAGAAAACCCCAAGAAAAGCATCAAAACAATGCCAGAAGACGAGCCCCTCAGATAGGAAGGAGTCCAATATGCTACATGGGAAGAGCAGAGGGCAAGTACAGAAAGAGCAAACTGGTACTAACAACAGCCTTTCCTTCCTTCCCCAGAAGCTGCAACAGAAGGAGGAAGAACCAGCTCCAGGCACCTCCAGAGGTGAGTTGGTAGTTGGCTGGGAAAAGCCTGCAGGGAATGCAGAACTCCAAAAGACTGCGCTACGTAGTAATGGGCAGGACCCAGAATGGTTGGAAAAGCTATTCCGGCAGCGGCAATGGAGTGCATAGTCTCGCTCCACTGCCGCCGGTCTTGCAGGCGCAATGCACGCACAACATAAGCAATTCTGGCAGCTAAAATCACTTGGGTTTTGATTCCATGCGTGCACAGAATTTTTGCTGCTGGAAGAACGTCTGCGCATGAGATTACGGTTGCTCCACATGCGCAGCATCCGGAATCTCACAGCAAGAAGATACAGCAATGATAAATAGCCAACCTACATAACACTAAAGAAAGATACAGCAATGATAAATAGCTAAGCTGCATAACACTAAAGAAACAAAGGCACAAAGAAATCTAATAGGATAATGAAATACTAATGAAATAGGACGGTCAGTAGTCCAAAATTTACAACTATAATAAGGATCTGAATATCAGTTGTTAAGGTACCACAGTCATAAGTTGAGTCACTATTTGATAAGATTTAATGTTACAACTGTTTTTATGACCATCCGTAAGCAAGTCATTGTGATTATTAAGCAAAACAAGTGGTCGTAAGTGCAAATCCGTTTTAACCAGTGGGCGGTTTTGCCATTGGCAAAAAGTGTTGCAAATGTGATGACATGACCATGGGCCATTGCAAGCCGTCATAAATGCAAGTTTGGCTGCCAGGCACACAAAATGCAATCATCTGACCATGCGATAACTGAGTACATTATAATTTTGAATGGCTATTAAACTGGTTGTAAATCAGAGACGACCTACACCAGGAAAGGAACCTACACCTTGGAAAAAAATAAAGTATAATCCCCAAAAGGGATAAATCTGAAAGAGGTTCATAAGAATACAAACATTTAATTCTTTGTGTTTACAACTCTGTAGAATGAAGAAAAATAAAAGAGCAAGACCTAGAATAATGATTAATTTTTTAATAAATCTAAAGGACAGGTTTTTTTAAAAAAAATAAAAGATTGCCCTTTTTAATAAAGGACAGATATGGTTACTATAAATTTATAGCTACCTTTTCTAGCATCGGCTTCTCTGGATGTTTTTAATTCTAGTTAACATAATTCTTAATCAACCTGATTGTGGGTTGTTAAAACCATTGTCTTTCCTAACACAATTTTCCTTATCTCCCATTCAGCAGTGGAAGAAGCTTTTGATTGCTTTTCGGAACTGTCAGTCAATGATAGCCCGCCTCTGCCTTTTCATGTTTTCATAGGTATATAAAGACCACTGAGGCCAGAAGTGGCTTTATCCTTGGCTTTGAGGTATGTATGACTAACCTGAGTTGCTTTCCTAACCCCCCCCCCCCGAAATGTGGTTTAAAGTTGGTCTTTCTGTTTTGTTTTTAAGTGACTCTGCAAAGCAAAACGAATAATTTAAGGGCGATCCGGAAGGGACCTCCGCATTGCGGCAATTGGAGCGAACACCCGCCCACCCTCCGCTATCAACAGTGTGTCATAAGGAGGTCGCCTTTGGGGCCGAATAGGAATTTTTTGCGGCCTCCCCTTTAGAGGCGGCCGTTTTTTCGCCTATTCCACACTGACGGTGCGGACTGGATTGGTTAGGGGGTGTGGCGCATTTAGTTATTTAGGAATTTCCGCCCCGTTAGTTTGGCTCTGCAGGTCCTTAGTTTGTTTTGAATTAAATATTCAAAGTTACGTATTTAAACTTATTTAAAGTTATTTAAATTTATGCTAATTAATAAATGACCCTTAATTAATCCACAATATATGTCTCAGCGTCTTTACTCCGCCTCCGGGGGGCAATTATATATAAGACAGCCCTAAACATGTCTTTTTCAAAGCCTGCAGTGAAGAAAAAAGGTTGGTGATGAGCACGTGTCTTATTTGCACAAGGAATACAATTTGAAATGTCATTACACAACTAAACATGCTGAGGAGTATCAGATCCAGGGGCTTAAAGCACAGGTTTCAGGCTTCTTTAGAGGAAATGGAGTCAGAATATGGGGATGTGCTCTACTTCACCGAGGTACGTTGGCTCAGCAGGGGAAACATATTGAAGAGATTTTTTGAGTTGAGAGCGGAAGTGGAGAAAGATGGGATTGCTATTCCTGCGCCAAGTGATACAAAATGGCTTATGGACTTAGCTTTTTTTGTTGATATCAATACATGAGCTTACTGTACTGAACAAAAAGTTACAAGGCCAGGGGCAACTTGTCAGTGCTGCCTATGACAATGTGAGAGCATTCTCTACAAAACGTATGTTATGGAAAGCCCAGCTTTCTCAGACAAACATTTGCCATTTCCCAGCATGCAAGGCACTCATGGATGCAGGCACACCATTCAGTGGTGAGGAGTATGTGGATGTCATTTTGAAGCTACAGGAGGAATTTGATCACACATTTGCAGACTTCAAGATGCACAGAGCAACATTTCAAATTTTTGGGAACCCCTTCTCCTTTGATGTGCAGGATACCCCTCCTGTGCTTCAAATGGCGCTCATTGACCTGCAGTGCAACTCTGAACTCAAAGCCAAGTTCAGGGAGGTGAGTGGAAAAGCAGACAAGCTCGGGCAATTTTTGACAGAATCGCCCCCCCCAGCTTCCCTGAGCTTTCCCAAATGTTCAAGTGGACCATGTGTCTTTTTGGGAGCACATACTTGTGCGAAAAGCTCTTCTCTACCTTGAACTTCAATAAATCCTGTTATGTTTGTACTTTTAAATAAAGGTAACCGCTGATTGGCTTAAGTCACGGCCAAGGGAAACCTTGTTGCGAAAGTTTAAAAAAGAGGAACTCACGTCTGTTTTCCCTGCGCAGATGCCCCATTTGCGTTTTATTCTAAAACCCTTTCACCTGCAGAAAGGAATTACTCTCAATTAGATAAGGAGGCATTAGCTTTAGTTGCAGGCGTTAAATGCTTCCATGGATATTGGTTTGGCCACTCTTTTACATTGATTACGGACCACAAGCCATTGTTAGGCATTTTAGCAGGAGATAAGCAGACCCCCACATTTCTGTCTCCGAGAATGACCCGTTGGACGATCTTTTTAGCTGCTTATAATTATGTACTTAAGCACAGGGAGGGGGAAGGAAATTGGGCACGCAGACATGTTAAGTAGGTGTCCTCAGGCAGAATTAGTACACGACCCAACCCCAGCGTCCAATGTATTGCTGATAGAAATGCAAGAAAACCCATTAATAACGGCAGCGGAAATAGCCAGAGAGACAGAAATAGACCCCTTGTTATCCCGAGTAAAGCAATGGGTACTTAAAGGGTGGCCGGAGGGGGGGGGGGAATTCCAAAAGAGACATGCCAGGTATTCAAGAACAGACAAACTGAATTAAATGTATTAAGAGATTGCATATTGTGGGGTGACAGGGTGGTAATTCCTAAACAGCTACAGAAGAAAGCATTGAAATTGTTACACCAGGGTCACCCAGGCATGGTAAAGATGAAAAGCCTGGCCAGGAGCCACCTTTGGTGGCCAGGTTTAGACCAGGACATAGAAATCTGGGTAGCCACATGTCACCCATGCCAACAAACTCGCCCAAACCCACCAAAGACCAAACCAACAGAGTGGGAGACACCAAAGGGACCATGGTCCCGCATACACATAGACTTCGCAGGACCTCTAGCGGGACAATCATTCCTCATTGTGGTCGAAGCATACTCCAAGCGGCTGGAGGTTGTCTTAATGACCTCAACTACAACAGCAGCTACAATAAAGGGGCTGCGGAGACTTTTCTTAACACATGGACTGCCGGATGTGCTCGTCTCAGACAACGGTCCACAACTAACCTCCAGGCAAATGGAGGTCTTCCTGGCCGAAAGGGGGATCCAACATGCATTAATATCTCCCCATTTCCCGGCCGCTAGTGGCCGGGTTGAACGCATGGTGAGGTTCACAAAAGAAGCCCTGCACCGGTCAGCACCTGGAGAATGGCAACAGCAGTTGGACGAATTCCTATTAGTCCAGCACATCACCCCGTCGGCCAGCACAAACAAAAGTCCAGCAGATCTTCTCATGGGGAGGAAACTCCGTTCCCAGCTGGACAGAATTCACCCAGAGTATTCCGAAAGGAAAGACAATCATACAACGGAACCAGAACGGACTTTTAAAACGGGTGACCCAGCAAAAGACTTTGACTCAAATCTCCGCTGGAGAGAGGGGACAATTGAATCAAAAACCGGCCCCAAATCATACACGATCCAATCAGCCAATGGGAAAATCTGGCGCAGACACATAGACCAAATCAGAAAACGACACCCAAGTGAGTTAACACAAAGTAACAGTGACATTTTTCCCATAGATAAAACGCTTGGGAATTACCAAAACCAACCAGACTACTCACCGCATCCTCTTCTGGCATCCAGCGGTGGCTGCCCTGGAACCCTGACGGCTGGCGTTGGAAAGGCCACTTCTACGTCCATAGGGCAAGACAATCTTTACCAGGACGGAGCAGCACAGGACCCAGCCGACCAGGAGGACAATTCCCTGCAAACTGAACTGCGCAGGTCTGTGCGAGTCGGCAAGCCACCAATCAGGCTACAAGACTACATCACATATCTAAATGATTGACAGTTTGTTCAACCTATGGGGGAAAGTGTATTATGTTTGTATTTTTAAATAAAGGTAACCGCTGATTGGCTTAAGTCACGGCCAAGGGAAACCTTGGCGCGAAAGTTTTAAAAAGATGAACTCACGGCTGTTTTCCCCACGCCAGCAAGGTATATAAGGCGCGGCTTTAGCCGGTAGCCAGCAGTCACTTCCTACCTGCGAGCTGGTCACTTCAACTGTTCCTGATTGCCAATAAAGAGCTGTTAACCTTCCTCGGCCTCCAGCTTCTCATTTAACAAATCCAAGTACAGGTCCAGACTTACTGGTGAGCATCTTCAAGCCCTATGGAGGGTCTCAACTGCTTCCTCCCTTAAACCAAATGTGGCTTAGTTATGCAAGAGTAAGAGCTGCCAGATCTCTAGCAGCAAGAAGTAGGGAGAAGAAGCCACGTTCAAAACAGTTCATGTTCAATGTTCCATTCATGTTCAGAAAGTTAAGTATTAAAGAACTATTAATACAGACATTTGAATCTCAATAATACTAATTACATTTCTCTAGTCAGCAATTACAGTATATGTGGTTTCTTCAGTCTTCTATATCTGCTGTATTATTATTGTTGTTGTTATTATTATTATCATTTTCATTTTATTTATTTATTACTGATTTATTTTTATTTTTTGTATGAATTTGTTAATTTATTTTTATTTTTTAACATAAAACAAGATGAAAAAATAAAGACATTTGATAACGTTGGAATGTTTTTGTAAGAGCTTTTTGGGGGGAAAACCTGATGTGGCCCAGCCTCACCCAGACTCTACCTCCAGCGGCCCCCAGATAAATTGAATTTGAGACTCCTGGTTTAAAACAATGCCTTGAGGTAGGACCAAATGTCTATACATCTATAATAATTTAAAACAAATGTTAACCTAGAACTTTCAGATAAATAAGAATAAGATGGAGCAGCCACATCTATGTTAAACTCCTAATGAAATGTATGGTCTTTTAAGCCCATCAAATTTCCACAGAAACTGATTTTTAAAAGATTTTGACTTCTAAGCCCATATAATATGAAAAATCAAAATTAAGTTAAGAAAGTCCATAACTTTGTATTGAGAATCTGGATTTGCATGTCCAGCTGGTCTAACTAATCTAGCATCATGTGATGCTGCAGGTGAAACTTGAAAAATTAGAATATCCATGTACTGTATATGCCATGTATATGATATAGACCAGTCTAAATAAATAAAATTTGCTCCCAAATGGAAATATCTGGTGTAATCATTCCTTCCTGTTGCCTTGCTTTTTTTTGCCTTGGTATTTTATCGCCATCATAAACCTACTCATAGTTAATTATGGGCTTTTGTGTTTGTGCGTCTCTCTTCACTGCAAAAAGTGTACAAACCAGAGGTGGGTTTCTCCCAGTTCGTACTGGCTCACAAGAACCGGTAGCCACCCACTGGTGCCGTCATGATAATGTCACAAAACCGGATTGGTCAGTGCCGGTCCATGGACACCACCATCTTTAAAAATAAAAAGAAATTCCCACCACATTTCAAACATGTTTTTCCTCCTGAGCATGTGCAGAAGCCAAGTTCCTGTACTGTGCATATGGAGGCCATCTTTTTTTTTTTGGCTTTGGGGTTTTGGGGGGGAGGGGATTTTTTCTTACTGTGCATGTGTGCCCACGAAGAACTGGCCCTCCCACGAAGCGCACCCATGCGAACCAGCAGCGAGGGAAGTTGGAACCTACCCCTGATGCAAACCATTGAAAACACTGGCTGTCTCATCCTGGGGGGAATTACAGGAGGACAAACAGCATGGACCACATCTCAACATATCTCATCTCAGTCCTGATTTGGAGGCCTTGTGTTGGGAAAGGCCATTTCCTATTACCCACAAATTCAGTGAATGCCGATTGGCTCTTATAACCATCAATCAATAACACAGGGGTCCTCCTTCCTGTTTATATTGTTGGCTGGAAGAGAAGTTGGAAATTTGGGAGCTGGGAGTGGAAGGACAGACGGGAGGGAAAGCCTGGAATCTTAGCCCTAGGAAAGCTAATATGAGTTATAGAGGTGGTTCTCAACCTATGACCAGAATTGAACCCAAACTTTCAGTTCTTACCTGAGACATTTGTTAAGTGAGTTTTGCCCCATTTTACTATGTTTTTTTTGCCATTGTTGTTAACTGTAGGTGATAAGTTAGGGGCTTGAGCAAGTTTGCTAGCTCAAGAGCTACATTGAAATGCTTCTTGTCAAAAGTTGGAGGTATTGAGTCTGCCACAGGAACAGTGAACTGCTTCTGAATGTTATCAATGAACAGCTGAGGAGCTGGAATAAGGGCCACTGTCTGGACTTGTTCAGCAATATATGGAATGGGAAGTAGAAGCTTTGTTTCCAGTTCCTGTGATAGGAGGCGTGGCCAGGCCAGAGGCCTTCTGGAGAAGTGATTTAAATAAGGCTGGTGGGAAAAGGCCTGCAGGAGTAGGCTGCTCTATTGGTAAAGCTTCATCAGCAGAGAGGGCCTCATCCTGACACTCTGCCTCTTCCATTGCTGAGGCTTGGCTCTCATTATCTGAGGTATCTGAATAATTCTGATCCTCTAATCCTCCAAAGATTTGTGTTGCAAAGAAGGCTGGTTCAGCAGAGGCTGGGCCTGGTTTTGTGGGTGACTAGAGCAAGCTCCGGTAATCACCATGTAGAGTGGAAAAACAGCCATTTGCTGAAAAGCAGCCATACACTGTTGTATAGTATTGGGCAATAATATTTTGAATATTGTTAGGATCCAATATTGGTGGCTGGGCTGTTTGCACAGTCCTTGGTTGTTGCCCTACCTGAATGCCAGGTGTAGTAGGCAAGGCTGTTATATTACTAACTAGCAGTAGTAACTGTGAAGCAGTTGCCATAGGTGGATTATTGGATCCAAAGGCTGAAGCCACCTGAGTGGGGGCACTTGCTGAGCTGGGGCTTTAAAACCTGCCTCCCACCAAACATTTGTGTTAATTAGAGACACACTCTCATAATCCAAAGCTGACTCACCTTGCTTGTTGAAGTTGAGGAAAAGTGAGGTGGTAAAGATGACCACTTTTCCACATTATTGTCAGGCTTGTGCAGTGTTCCCTCTAATTTTTTTTCGGTGTGGGTGGAAAAGTATAGTGTCTGAGCAGCAGTCCCTTCGGGACTGGGCGGCATAGAAAAATAAATAAATAAATAAATAAATTCCTTCTTTTTTATTAAAAGAACCTCTTTATTTCTTCCTCTCTCTCACTCTCTCTCTTTCTTCCTCTCTCTCACTCTCTTCCTTCCTCTCTCATCTCTCTCTCTCTTTCTTCCTCTCACTCTCTTCCTTCCTCTCTCATCTCTCTCTCTTTCTTCCTCTCACTCTCTTCCTTCCTCTCTCATCTCTCTCTCTTTCTTCCTCTCTCTCACTCTCTTCCTTCCTCTCTCATCTCTCTCTCTGTTTCTTTGTTCCACTCTTCCTTCCTCTCTCATCTCTCTTTCTTTCTTCCTCTCTCCCTTCCTCTCTCATCTCTCTCTCTTTCTTCCTCACTCTTCCTTCCTCTCTCATCTCTTTCTTTCTTCCTCTCTCACTCTTTTATTTCCTCTCTCATCTCTCTTTTTCTTTCTTGCTCTCTCTTACTCTCTCTCACTCTTTCCCTCTCTTGTTCTCTCTCTCTTGCTATCTCTCTTTCTCTCCCCCTCTTTCTCTCTCTCTCTTATTGGACTATAGGACCGCCAATGTATTTTTCTATATTCTGGTTGCTTCTCTGCTTCCTGGCTGCGGAGGAAATCAAGCAGCCTTTTTTGCTTCCAGCCGCTCCTCCGACCCGTCCTCAACTCACCCACCAGCTGCTGCTGCGACTCTCGGAAGCGCCCAGAAGATACTCGGTGATCCTCCCATTCTCTCCCCTTTCTAGGAATGCAGTACTTGATGGTTTTAACCCCTTAAAGGTTAAAAAAAAATAAGGACACTCGGCGCGGCGAGGCGAAGCGACGTTAAGGGGATGGCTCGAGCCCCCGCCCCCAGGACACTTGGCGAGGTGAAGTGGCGTTAAGGGGATGGCTCGAGCCCCCCCCACACGCACTTAGCCATGGCGCACTTAGCTGCGTCTTTCAGTTTTTGAACCTTGCCCAGGAGCCAATCGCCAAATGTAGGCTTTTGCAAAAAGTAGGTGATTGGCTCCTGGGCAGGGTTAAAAAAACGCGCGCTGACAGCTGCAGCTAAGCGCGTTATGGCGCATAACTCAGCTTACAGGGATCTATGGGCTTGTGCACTCATTCACGCTTTTTGTCACTCCACTCTCCCACTCTGGGTGACAACAGGCAAAGAAGCCTTCCACTCAAAATGTGATGCCTTTGTTTTTGTTGTTGTTGTTGTTTTGTTTTGTTCTCCTTGCATGGCATCGGCTGCTGGGAAATCTCCTGTGAATCCGCCGTAGAGACTCTCCTCAGCCCAGTAAGTGAGGGAATCTGCTGACAGGCTGGATAACACAGTCTGAAGCCATTGTTTTTGTTTTTTGGAGGGTTTTTTTGGCACGGCTGCAAGCCCCAGCGCCTGTGAGATGGTGGACAAGAGCGGGAAATTTAAAATCTGGTGACTGTAGCAAGCTCTTGTAATCACCTTGTAGAGCAGAAAAACAAATACCAGCTAGAAGATAGTATAAAATGATCGGGCAAGCCCTTTGTGATCAGCATGGCTGGATTACTGTCCTGAGCTGACTTTGAGAAATACAGTATGTGACAAGCGGTCCAGTTACAGAGGTAAAATATTGCAGCCAAGTTAAAAATACAGTAAATTGTGATGAGATAACAGCAGAAGAAACTCTTGTAGTGTTAAATTTTCTTTTCTACCTATTAATCAGCAGTCAGATAGGAATTCCACGACCTCCCTCATGGCGGACTGAGTGACAAACTGGAGATATTACATCGTAGGCGGATATGTATATCAGTCCTCAATGTGATTGGACAAGGAAAACCCTACCTGAAGTCTGACTCCAATTATCATGGAGAATTGTATGGCGCCCCTCTCCAAAGACTCGGAGCAGATCACAACATGCAATATACAGAGTACAAATCCAATATTAAAAACAGTATTTAAACCCCTTATAATAAAACAACAACCATACAACCCACATAAACCATACATAAATCATAACAGCTGAGGGGAAAGGCAAGGAGGGTGGGGGCAGTCCTGATCTCCGGGGGGAGTTGATTCCAGAGGACTGGGGCCGCCACAGAGAAGGCTCTTCCCCTGGGTCCTACCAGACGGCATTGCTTAGTCGATGGGACCCGGAGAACGCCAACTCTGTGGGAAAAAATTGGCCGCTGGGATTCGTGCAGCAGAAGGGGGTCCCAGAGGTAGTCTGCTCTGGTGCCATGTAGGGCTTTATAGATCATAACCAACACTTTGAATTGTGACCGGAAACTGGTCGGCAGTCAGTGCAAGTGGTGGTGTATTGATCAAACATGGGCATACCTAGGGAAGTTCATGACTGCTCTCGCGGCCGCATTCTGCACGATCTGAAGTTTCCCAACACTTTTCAAAGGTAGACCCATGTAGAGAGCATTGCAGTAGTCGAACCTCGAGGTGATGAGGGCATGGGTGATTGTGAGCAATGACTCCCTGTCCAAATAGGGCCGCAACTGGTGCACCAGGCGAACCTGGGCAAACGCCCTCCTCGCCACAGCTGAAAGATGGTTCTCTAATGTGAGCTGTGGATCAAGGAGGACACCCAAGTTGCGAACCATCTCTGAGAGGGTCAATAATCCCCCCCCCCCCAGCATAATGGACAGACTGATGGAATTGTCCTTGGGAGGCAAAACCCACAGCCACTCCATCTTGTCAGGGTTGTTCCTTTTTTTCAGTGCCATTGTAACTTTCAACAGTCACTAAATGAACTCTAAATGAACCCTAATGACTACTTGTCCTAGGTCTACCCAATCCAATTTCCAATATTTTGAATTCTCCCATTGCAGGAAGGAAAAAAATATATAGTTATATGAAACAATTAATATTTTAGAACTAAAAATGCAAACTTGGATTTAAAAGAAAGTAAGAAATTGTTGGGTTTCCCTGAAGCATGTGGTTTAATATTTCATTGTTTCTGACTTTGTACAAGTTGTGAAACTGGTTACTTTGAACTGGATGTCTGTTTTTATTTTTATTTTGTTCCTAGGGTATATTTGGAAATTTAAAATAGAATATATTTGCTTCTATCAAACCCATTCCTAAAGAAAGAAGAAATGTCTATATTTATTAGGGCAGTGAATGCTTCAAAATTTATTTGGAAAATATTTCAGTACAGCATTTCTCTAATGTGAAGTCACATTATCGGTAAGAGTGGTCCTTGTAAGTTGTTGCAGTCCTAAATAGAGGCATCACATGGATTCCAGAATGCTGCAAACAGTGACAAATGTAAGGCAATGGCCGAGCATCCAAATGTCGTCATGTAACCATAGAGGTAGGGGTATGCAGCCACCATAACTCATAAAATAAGTGGAGGGAGAGAGTTGGACTAAAAGTCACTTCTGCCATAGGATGCCATGATTCCCTCTGTGCTTTGTGCCACAATGATGGTGCTTCTCTGTTGTTCATGAACAGACAACTACCCACAGAAAACGTAGAGGCCAAATGTCACCAAAAGAGTCAGCCACCAGTCACCCTTAGACCCAGGTGAGCTGCCCTCCTTGTTTAGGCATAGATAATGACCATTGTTTACCTGGATGTTGACAGTTGCCCTGAAAAGCCACTACCCGGAGCTTAGCTGCCCATTCTCACTGGGTGAAGTCTCTAGACTGCTACCTTTCACGATGGCAGTGAGAAAGTGGTTTAGGGTAAGTGTGGCTATCTCAAATGCGAAGAAACTGGCAGTAGGGGAGAAAGTTCATGCTTCCCAACTCTTCTGCCATGTCTTTTTCTTCACAGAGAATTTGGAAAAGATTGCAGATATTTTTTTGCTGTGCAAGCGAAGAAGAAGACCTTCCCAGGACTCCTCGTTCTTCTGCTCCCAGGTACCACCTCCCCCTTCTCCTTAAACCCTGGGCATGGTGGGACACCACCAATATAGGGCAGCCAAAATTTTTACTGGCTTATTTTGTGGGTGGGGCTTGATGGTCATGTGACTGGTAGGAGTGGCTTGCTGGCCATGTGATCAGGTGGGAGTGGATTGATTATCATGTGACTTGGGACTGGCTTAAAGCTCATGCTACCGGATGGGAGTGCCTTACCTACCATAGTGGCTTGCCAGCCATGTGATCAGATGTCATGTGACCGGATGGGAATGGTTTGAAGGTCATCTGACAGGGTGGGCGTGGCAAGTCATGTGATTGATTACCAAGTGGGGTCCCCAGAGGCAAATCAAACCTAGGTAGTCCAGAGGAGCACTCAGAACAATAAAAAATTAATTTTTTATTAACTTTTTAACCGCATCATCACGGGGGGCCCACACCCCACAGGGGGGCAATTTGATTTTTAATGGGAGCGATTGTAACCTTGTCTAAACCAAGTTAATGGCCTTTTAGGCTTCCTTTGGCTGAGGAGTTCTCTTTTGAATAGATTACCACCTTTCACGATGGCAGAAAGAAAGTGGTGCAGGGTAAGTGTGGCTATCTCAAATGCGAAGAATCTGGCAGTAGGGGAGAATTTCATGCTTCCCAAGTCTTCTGCCATGTCTATTTTTCTTCATAGAGAATTTGGAAAAGAGTACAGGTTATTTTTTGCTGTACAAGCGAAGAAGAAGACCTTCTCAGGACTCCTCGCTCTTCTGCCCCCAGGTGACCACCTCCCCCTTCTCCTTAAACCCTGGGAATGGTGGGATTTTGTGGGAAAACACACGACAATGTTTATGTAACCTAAAAGCTTAGAGATAATTTCTGCTTCAAGGGAAATGGGGGACTTCTCTGAAGAGTTGGAGTCACCAATTATCAAACAGGAACCGAGCCCTATATTGTCTTCAGACCTGCCTGGGCCATCCCACGAGGTTCCACAGATATACAGTGGTACCTCAAGATACGAACCCCTCGTCTTACGAACAACTCGAGATACGAACCCGGGGTTCAGAAAAAATTTGCCTCTTCTTACGAACTTTTTTCATGTTACGAACGCCAAATCCGAACTTCCGGGTTGGCTTCGGGAGGTTGCTGGGAAGCTCCCCAGCCCGGCTGTCACCATTTAAAACAGCCGAGCAACTGCCCAGCAGTCTCCGAAAGCGGTTTGCTCTCCATGTGTCCTCAACCTTTCACGGAGGGTTTTCCACCTCTCCTCTTCCCAGTTTGCTCTCCATGTGTCCTCAACCTTTCACGGAGGGTTTTCCACCTCTCCTCTTCCCAGTTTGCTCTCCATGTGTCCTCAACCTTTCACGGAGGGTTTTCCACCTCTCCTCTTCCCAGTTTGCTCTCCATGTGTCCTCAACCTTTCACGGAGGGTTTTCCACCTCTACTCTTCCCAGTTTGCTCTCCATGTGTCCTCAACCTTTCACGGAGGGTTTTCCACCTCTCCTCTTCCCAGTTTGCTCTCCATGTGTCCCAAACCTTTCACGGAGGGTTTTCCACCTCTCCTCTTCCCAGTTTGCTCTCCATGTGTCCTCAACCTTTCACGGAGGGTTTTCCACCTCTCCTCTTCCCAGTTTGCTCTCCATGTGTCCCAAACCTTTCACGGAGGGTTTTCCACCTCTCCTCTTCCCAGTTTGCTCTCCATGTGTCCTCAACCTTTCACGGAGGGTTTTCCACCTCTCCTCTTCCCAGTTTGCTCTCCATGTGTCCCAAACCTTTCACGGAGGGTTTTCCCCCTCTCCTCTTCCCAGTTTGCTCTCCATGTGTCCTCAACCTTTAACGGAGGGTTTTCCACCTCTCCTCTTCCCAGTTTGCTCTCCATGTGTCCTCAACCTTTCACGGAGGGTTTTCCACCTCTCCTCTTCCCAGTTTGCTCTCCATGTGTCCTCAACCTTTCACGGAGGGTTTTCCACCTCTCCTCTTCCCAGTTTGCTCTCCATGTGTCCTCAACCTTTCACGGAGGGTTTTCCACCTCTCCTCTTCCCAGTTTGCTCTCCATGTGTCCTCAACCTTTCACGGAGGGTTTTCCACCACTCCTCTTCCCAGTTTGCTCTCCATGTGTCCTCAACCTTTCACGGAGGGTTTTCCACCTCTCCTCTTCCCAGTTTGCTCTCCATGTGTCCCAAACCTTTCACGGAGGGTTTTCCCCCTCTCCTCTTCCCAGTTTGCTCTCCATGTGTCCCAAACGTTTCACGGAGGGTTTTCCCCCTCTCCTCTTCCCAGTTTGCTCTCCATGTGTCCCAAACCTTTCACGGAGGGTTTTCCACCTCTCCTCTTCCCAGTTTGCTCTCCATGTGTCCTCAACCTTTCACGGAGGGTTTTCCACCTCTCCTCTTCCCAGTTTGCTCTCCATGTGTCCCAAACCTTTCACGGAGGGTTTTCCACCTCTCCTCTTCCCAGTTTGCTCTCCATGTGTCCTCAACCTTTCACGGAGGGTTTTCCACCTCTCCTCTTCCCAGTTTGCTCTCCATGTGTCCCAAACCTTTCACGGAGGGTTTTCCCCCTCTCCTCTTCCCAGTTTGCTCTCCATGTGTCCTCAACCTTTAACGGAGGGTTTTCCACCTCTCCTCTTCCCAGTTTGCTCTCCATGTGTCCTCAACCTTTCACGGAGGGTTTTCCACCTCTCCTCTTCCCAGTTTGCTCTCCATGTGTCCTCAACCTTTAACGGAGGGTTTTCCACCTCTCCTCTTCCCAGTTTGCTCTCCATGTGTCCTCAACCTTTCACGGAGGGTTTTCCACCTCTCCTCTTCCCAGTTTGCTCTCCATGTGTCCCAAACCTTTCACGGAGGGTTTTCCATCTCTCCTCTTCCCAGTTTGCTCTCCATGTGTCCTCAACCTTTCACGGAGGGTTTTCCACCTCTCCTCTTCCCAGTTTGCTCTCCATGTGTCCTCAACCTTTCACGGAGGGTTTTCCACCTCTCCTCTTCCCAGTTTGCTCTCCATGTGTCCTCAACCTTTCACGGAGGGTTTTCCACCTCTCCTCTTCCCAGTTTGCTCTCCATGTGTCCTCCACCTTTCACGGAGGGTTTTCCACCTCTCCTCTTCCCAGTTTGCTCTCCATGTGTCCTCAACCTTTCACGGAGGGTTTTCCACCTCTCCTCTTCCCAGTTTGCTCTCCATGTGTCCTCAACCTTTCCCGGAGGGTTTTCCACCTCTCCTCTTCCCAGTTTGCTCTCCATGTGTCCTCCACCTTTCACGGAGGGTTTTCCACCTCTCCTCTTCCCAGTTTGCTCTCCATGTGTCCTCAACCTTTCACGGAGGGTTTTCCACCTCTCCTCTTCCCAGTTTGCTCTCCATGTGTCCTCAACCTTTCCCGGAGGGTTTTCCACCTCTCCTCTTCCCAGTTTGCTCTCCATGTGTCCCCAACCTTTCACGGAGGGTTTTCCACCTCTTGAAAGGTTGGGGACACATGGAGAGCAAACTGGGAAGAGGAGAGGTGGAAAACCCTCCGTGAAAGGTTGAGGACACATGGAGAGCAAACTGGGAAGAGGAGAGGTGGAAAACCCTCCATGAAAGGTTGGGGACACATGGAAATCAAACTGGGAAGAGGAGAGGTGGAAAACCCTCCGGGAAAGGTTGAGGACACATGGAGAGCAAACTGGGAAGAGGAGAGGTGGAAAACCCTCCGTGAAAGGTGGAGGACACATGGAGAGCAAACTGGGAAGAGGAGAGGTGGAAAACCCTCCGTGAAAGGTGGAGGACACATGGAGAGCAAACTGGGAAGAGGAGAGGTGGAAAACCCTCCGTGAAAGGTTGAGGACACATGGAGAGCAAACTGGGAAGAGGAAAGGTGGAAAACCCTCCGTGAAAGGTTTGGGACACATGGAGAGCAAACTGGGAAGAGGAGAGGTGGAAAACCCTCCGTGAAAGGTTGAGGACACATGGAGAGCAAACTGGGAAGAGGAGAGGTGGAAAACCCTCCGTGAAAGGTTGAGGACACATGGAGAGCAAACTGGGAAGAGGAGAGGTGGAAAACCCTCCGTGAAAGGTTGAGGACACATGGAGAGCAAACTGGGAAGAGGAGAGGTGGAAAACCCTCCGTGAAAGGTTGAGGACACATGGAGAGCAAACTGGGAAGAGGAGAGGTGGAAAACCCTCCGTGAAAGGTTGAGGACACATGGAGAGCAAACTGGGAAGAGGAGAGGGGGAAAACCCTCCGTGAAAGGTTTGGGACACATGGAGAGCAAACTGGGAAGAGGAGAGGTGGAAAACCCTCCGTGAAAGGTTGAGGACACATGGAGAGCAAACTGCGAAGAGGAGAGGTGGAAAACCCTCCGTGAAAGGTTTGGGACACATGGAGAGCAAACTGGGAAGAGGAGAGGTGGAAAACCCTCCGTGAAAGGTTGAGGACACATGGAGAGCAAACTGGGAAGAGGAGAGGTGGAAAACCCTCCGTGAAAGGTTGAGGACACATGGAGAGCAAACTGGGAAGAGGAGAGGTAGAAAACCCCCCGTGAAAGGTTGAGGACACATGGAGAGCAAACTGGGAAGAGGAGAGGTGGAAAACCCCCCGTGAAAGGTTGAGGACACATGGAGAGCAAACTGGGAAGAGGAGAGGTGGAAAACCCTCCGTGAAAGGTTGAGGACACATGGAGAGCAAACTGGGAAGAGGAGAGGTGGAAAACCCTCCGTGAAAGGTTGAGGACACATGGAGAGCAAACTGGGAAGAGGAGAGGTGGAAAACCCTCCTTGAAAGGTTGGGGACACATGGAAATCAAACTGGGAAGAGGAGAGGTGGAAAACCCTCCATTGAAGGTTGAGGACACATGGAGAGCAAACTGGGAAGAGGAGAGGTGGAAAACCCTCCGTGAAAGGTTGAGGACACATGGAGAGCAAATTGGGAAGAGGAGAGGTGGAAAACCCTCCGTGAAAGGTTGGGGACACATGGAGAGCAAACTGGGAAGAGGAGAGGTGGAAAACCCTCCGTGAAAGGTTGGGGACACATGGAGAGCAAACTGGGAAGAGGAGAGGTGGAAAACCCTCCGTGAAAGGTTGGGGACACATGGAGAGCAAACTGGGAAGAGGAGAGGTGGAAAACCCTCCGTGAAAGGTTGGGGACACATGGAGAGCAAACTGGGAAGAGGAGAGGTGGAAAACCCTCCGTGAAAGGTTGGGGACACATGGAGAGCAAACTGGGAAGAGGAGAGGTGGAAAACCCTCCGTGAAAGGTTGGGGACACATGGAGAGCAAACTACCTTTTAAAACAGTCGCGGAAAGCCGTTTTTTTGCAGGGTTTTTTTTGGTTGCACGGATTAATTGACTTTACATTGTTTCCTATGGGAAACAATGTTTCGTCTTACGAACCTTTCGTCTTAGGAACCTCCTCCTTGCACCAATTAAATTCGTATCATGAGGTATTACTGTATATAAAAAGGTAATGATTTTGTGCACTTACTACTTAAATAAGAATAACATAAGTACAGAAAACAATAAACAAGCCACTTACAAAAGGAAGATGAAAGTCCTGCTGGTCTCCACTGCTGGTCTTGAACAGTTGGCCACTCCAATGATCTGCGAGTTTAGAGCTCAGGGAGATGAGGGAATTACCATCTTGATCAAACCAGAGTCAGCACGTTTGAAACAATATGTACTTTCTATTTAATCACTTTTGAAAAGTCCCTGTTAAGAGTTTTTCAGTTGTTAGGAATCTTTGAATCAATATGTTTTACAGAAGTCAAGGAGTTTCCTTCAATCCTTACCAAAGGAAGTTATTAAGGACAAAAGTTAAGGAATAAATAGCAAAAGAGAAATTAAATTTTTTATTTTAAAAAGTTTCAAATGGCTATGGGTTCAGATAAATTTGAAATAACATTTTGGAGTTAATTATAAAGACCCATTCTTGTAGGAAAATATAATTTTGAATTATTTAAAAAATAAAAAAATAAAAAAGCCTAAAATTTGAGCATTAAAGGAAAATAGATGAAATACAGTGGTCCCTCGATTATCGCGAGGGTTCCGTTCCAGGACCCCTCGCGATAATCGATTTTTCGCGAAGTAGCGGCGCGGAAGTAAAAACATCATCTGCGCATGCGCGCCATTTTTTTTCATGCAGATGGTGGGGTTTGCGTGTGGGAGGTGGGGAAGACCCTGGGAAGGTTCCTTCGGCCGCCTAGCAGCTGATCTGCTCGGTAGCGCAGCAGCAGCGAGGAGCCGAAGATTGGAGTTTCCCAGCCGCCCACGCAAAGGGGAAACCCCATCTTCGGCTCCTTGCGCTACTGAGCAGATCAGCTGCTAGGCGGCCGAAGGAACCTTTCCTGGGTCTTCCCCGCGGCCTCGGATCCTCGCTGATGCCCGCCCGCCGTTTGCCGCTCGCCTCGTTCGCTCGCCTCGTTCCCCCCCCCCGCTCCGTTCGCCCGCCTCGTTCACCCCCGCTCGCCTCGTTCGCTCGCCCGCCTCGTTCGCTCGCCCCGTTCACCCGCCGCTGTCGGGACACCCCCCACCCCAGTACTTTGAATCCCGCCGCTTCTGCTGGATACGGGCGATGGGGGGGGGGCGAGCTGCCACAGCCCTGGCTTCCGCGCCGCTGGTCCCACCCACCGCCCGTATCCAGCAGAAGCGGCGGGATTCAAAGTGCTGCGGTGGGGGGGGCTGTCGGGACAAGGAGCGAGGGGCCTGCGAAGGGGCGCACGCGGCAGAGCTCCGGCGGAGGAGAGGTGGCGGGGAGAAGCTCTCTCTCCCTCCCCCCCCGGAAAAAAGAAAGCAGCCCCAGCCAAAGACGCCCAGCGAGAAAGAGGCCTCCGAGCCGGACTTGTTGCTTCTGCCTGCCAAGAGAGCCGGGCGTGGACAGCAGCCGAGAAAAGTCGGCGCGGAGGTCTCTTTCTCGCTGGGCGTCTTTGGCTGGGGCTGTTTCTTTTTTCCGGGGGGGGGGAGGGAGAGAGAGCTTCTCCCCGCCACCTCTCCTCCGCCGGAGCTCTGCCGCGTGCGCCCCTTCGCAGCCCCCGTCTTCAATTCGCCGTCTCTCCCGGGCTCCCGATCCTGCTGGGCGGCGAGGAGACTCGGCGGGGAGCGCGCACGTCAGGGACCCAGAGCGCCCTTGTGGCCGCGCTCGCCATGCCGGTTTCCCCTCAGGAGACGCGCCTGAGTGGCGAATTGAAGACGGGCAGCTCGGCGGACTCCCTCATGGAGAGGAACCCTGGCGGGGCGCAGCCTCCCACGCGCTCCCGAGGCCGGCGGTGAGATCCTTCATGCCCCTGCCGGCCGTCCCCGGCTTCTGGTATCTCTGGGGGGGGGGAGGCGGCTGCTTGAAAACCCCTGACCTCCATCGCTTCCCCCCCACGGCACATTTAAAAAGCACGCCGGCCTCGGGAGCGCGTGGGAGGCTCCGCCCCGCCAGGGTTCCTCTCCATGAGGGAGCCTTCCACGCGCTCCCGTGGCCGGCGTGCTTTTTAAATGTGACACTTTCCTTTCCTGCATCAGCCAGCAAAACCGGGCAGTCGGCTTTGCCGGCTGGAGAAGCGAGCGATCTGGGGCTGCGTAGTTTTGCGCAGGGGGGACAGGGGGACAGGGCAGTCCTCGCCGCCTGTGTCAGCGGCGAGGTGTGCTCGCCTTGTGCCGTGGGGGGGAGGCGATGGAGGTCAGGGTTTTTCAAGCAGCCGCCTCCCCCCCCCACAGAGATACCAGAAGCCGGGGACGGCCGGCAGGGGCATGAAGGATCTCACCGCCGGCCTCGGGAGCGCGTGGGAGGCTCCGCCCCGCCAGGGTTCCTCTCCATGAGGGAGCCTTCCACGCGCTCCCGTGGCCGGCGTGCTTTTTAAATGTGACACTTTCCTTTCCTGCATCAGCCAGCAAAACCGGGCAGTCGGCTTTGCCGGCTGGAGAAGCGAGCGATCTGGGGCTGCGTAGTTTTGCGCAGGGGGGACAGGGGGACAGGGCAGTCCTCGCCGCCTGTGTCAGCGGCGAGGTGTGCTCGCCTTGTGCCGTGGGGGGGAGGCGATGGAGGTCAGGGTTTTTCAAGCAGCCGCCTCCCCCCCCCACAGAGATACCAGAAGCCGGGGACGGCCGGCAGGGGCATGAAGGATCTCACCGCCGGCCTCGGGAGCGCGTGGGAGGCTCCGCCCCGCCAGGGTTCCTCTCCATGAGGGAGCCTTCCACGCGCTCCCGTGGCCGGCGTGCTTTTTAAATGTGACACTTTCCTTTCCTGCATCAGCCAGCAAAACCGGGCAGTCGGCTTTGCCGGCTGGAGAAGCGAGCGATCTGGGGCTGCGTAGTTTTGCGCAGGGGGGACAGGGGGACAGGGCAGTCCTCGCCGCCTGTGTCAGCGGCGAGGTGTGCTCGCCTTGTGCCGTGGGGGGGAGGCGATGGAGGTCAGGGTTTTTCAAGCAGCCGCCTCCCCCCCCCACAGAGATACCAGAAGCCGGGGACGGCCGGCAGGGGCATGAAGGATCTCACCGCCGGCCTCGGGAGCGCGTGGGAGGCTCCGCCCCGCCAGGGTTCCTCTCCATGAGGGAGGCTCCCACGCGCTCCCGAGGCCGGCGGTGAGATCCTTCATGCCCCTGCCGGCCGTCCCCAGCTTCTGGTATCTCTGTGGGGGGGGAGGCGGCTGCTTGAAAAACCCTGACCTCCATCGCCTCCCCCCCACGGCACAAGGCGAGCACACCTCGCCGCTGACACAGGCGGCGAGGACTGCCCTGTCCCCCTGTCCCCCCTGCGCAAAACTACGCAGCCCCAGATCGCTCGCTTCTCCAGCCAGCAAAGCCGACTGCCCGGTTTTGCTGGCTGATGCAGGAAAGGAAAGTGTCACATTTAAAAAGCACGCCGGCCTCGGGAGCGCGTGGGAGGCTCCGCCCCGCCAGGGTTCCTCTCCATGAGGGAGCCTTCCACGCGCTCCCGTGGCCGGCGTGCTTTTTAAATGTGACACTTTCCTTTCCTGCATCAGCCAGCAAAACCGGGCAGTCGGCTGGGAAGTCCGGTCCCATCAACCCAGAATGCCGGAATCTTTTTGCCTTGAAGGGAAAGTGGAACGCCACTCGTAGCAGCTGCTACGAGGGGCATTTCACCGTTCCTCTCATGCAAAAAGTTGCCGGGGAGAGGGGCACGCCTTCCGCCTGGGAAGTCCGGTCCCATCAACCCAGAATGCCGGAATCTTTTTGCCTTGAAGGGAAAGTGGAACGCCACTCGTAGCAGCTGCTACGAGGGGCATTTCACCGTTCCTCTCAGGCAAAAAGTTGCCGGGGAGAGGGGCACGCCTTCCGCCTGGGAAGTCCGGTCCCATCAACCCAGAATGCCGGAATCTTTTTGCCTTGGAGGGAAAGTGGAACGCCACTCGTAGCAGCTGCTACGAGGGGCATTTCACCTTCCCTCTCAGGCAAAAAGTTGCCGGGGAGAGGGGCAGGCGAACGAGGCGGGGAAACGAGGCGGGGGAACGAAGCGGGCGAACGAGGCGGGCGAACGAGGCGGGGGAACGAGGCGGGCGAACGAAGCGGGCGAACGAGGCGGGGGAACGAGGCGGGCGAACAAGGCAGGGGAACGAAGCGGGCGAACGAGGCGGGGGAACGAGGCGGGCGAACAAGGCAGGGGAACGAGGCGGGCGAACAAGGCAGGGGAACGAAGCGGGCGAACGAGGCGGGGGAACGAGGCGGGCGAACAAGGCAGGGGAACGAGGCGGGCGAACAAGGCAGGGGAACGAAGCAGGCGAACGAGGTGGGGGAACGAGGCGGGGGAACGAGGCGGGCGAACAAGGCAGGGGAACGAAGCAGGCGAACGAGGCGGGGGAACGAGGCGGGGAAACGAGGCGGGCGAATGAGGCGGGGAAACGAGGCAGGGGAACGAAGCAGGCGAACGAGGTGGGGGAACGAGGCGGGCGAACGAGGCGGGGGAACGAGGCAGGGGAACGAAGCAGGCGAACGAGGCGGGGGAACGAGGCGGGGAAACGAGGCGGGCGAATGAGGCGGGGAAACGAGGCGGGGGAACGGGGCGAGCGAACGAGGCGGGGGGAACGAGGCGGGGGAACGAGGCGGGGGAACGAGGCGGGGAAACGAGGCGGGGGAACGGGGCGAGCGAACGAGGCGGGGAAACGAGGCGGGGGAACGAGGCGGGGGAACGAGGCGGGCGAACGGGGCGGGCGAACGAGGCGGGCGAACGGGGCGGGCGAACGAGGCGAGCGGCGGGCGAACGGGGCAAGCGGCAAACGGCGGGCGGGCATCAGCGGGATCCGAGGCGGCGGGGAAGACCCAGGGAAGGTTCCTTCAGCCGCCTAACAGCTGATCTGCTCGGCAGCGCAGCACCAGCGAGGAGCCGAAGATCTTCGGCTCCTCGCTGCTGCTGCGCTGCCGAGCAGATCAGCTGCTAGGCGGCCACTCGAGAGCAAGAGGGGGAGAGAAAGAGAGAGAAGGAAAGAGAGATGAGAGAGGGAGGAAGAGAGTGTGAGAGAGGAAGAAGCAACATAGAGAAAGAGAGAGAGAAAGAAAGATGAGAAAGGAAGGAAGAGAGTGACCTCATCGGGTGGGAAAAATCGCGATATAGCGTTCGCGAAGATCGAGATGGTCACAATTGCTGAAAAATCGCGATATAGCGTTTCGCGAAGATCGAGATCGCGAAACTCGAGGGATCACTGTATAAATAAAGATAGAAAGTAAGAAAGAAGAGAAGTAGAAGGAATGGAGAGAAAATATATGATATATGAGATAAGGAAAGACAATTGGACAGGGGACGATAGGCACATCAGTGCACTTATGTACGCCCCTTACTGGCCTCTTAGGAACCTGGAGAGGTCAATCGTGGAGAGTCTTAGGGAGAAATGTTGGGGGCTGGGGGCTGACACCACTGAGTCCGGCAATGAGTTCCATGCTTCGACAACTCGATTGTTAAAGTCATATTTTTTACAGTCAAGTTTGGAGCGGTTAATATTAAGTTTGAATCTGTTGTGTGCTCTTGTGTTGTTGCTGTTGAAGCTGAAGTAGTCGTTGACCGGAAGGACGTTGCAGCATATGATCTTGTGGGCAATACTTAAATTGTGTTTTAGGCGCCGCAGTTCTAAGCTTTCAAGATCCAGGATAGTTTGTCTATTTTCGTAGAGTATTCTGTTTCGAGTGGAGGAGTGAAGGGCTCTTCTGGTGAAATACCTTTGGACGTTTTCGAGAGTGTTGATGTCTGAGATGTGGTGTGGGTTCCAGACAGATGAGCTGTATTCGAGAATGGGTCTGGCATAGGTTTTGTAGGCTCTAGTCAGCAGTGAGAGATTGCCAGAGCAGAAGCTACGTAGGATCAGGTTAACAACTCTGGAAGCCTTTTTGGCGATATTGTTGCAGTGGGCTTTAGCACTTAGGTCATTTGTTATTAGTATTCCAAGGTCTTTTACTGAGTGTGGGTTGGCTGAGAGAATTTGTTTATTCAGTTCATATATGTGGTTTGGATTCTTTTTGCCGATATGGAGGGTAGAGCATTTGTTGGTTGATATTTGAAGTTGCCAGGTGTTAGACCAATCTGAGACAAAGTCGAGGTCTTTTTGGAGAGTGAGTGTGTTGTCAGTGGTGTTGAAAAGTTTCACATCGTCGGCAAAAAGCACACAGTTGCTTGCGATATTATCGCAGAGGTCATTGATGTACAGGATGAAAAGAGTAATAGAAATAAAAGTTCAGAAAGGACCAAACAGAAGGAGAGGAGAATTGGGTTCTTGCTCAAGTCTCTCATCAAAATAGTGCAGTGATGGAGGTTTTTGTGAAAGAGGTAGGTGAGGAGGATTTAGAGGGGGTTTTCAGGGACAAGGAGGAAATGAATGGCTAAAGAGGTCAGAAAGAACAATTAACAGAAAATCAAAGGGTGGAACTACAACAGAATCAATGTGGCTGCTGCGTGGAGGAGAGATATGCTTAGTAAACTACAGACAACCATTAGGTTTTAACTCTAGGTGTCAGCCTTCCAGAACCCAATTTCCATTAAAAACCAAGAGCAGCTGTGAGCCACTCTGATCATTGCATGATGCATTTTCTATCTGCTTACAAAGATTTAAAGCCACAAAACCAACAATTAAATCAGTGAGGACTTGGATTGAAGGGGCAAAGCTAAAGCTACAGGATTGCTTTGACTGCACAGACTAGAATATTTTTCACCTGCCCAGAAGAGCCGGGTAGCTGTCGGCCGGTCAAGAGGCGCAAACGGAGGTGGGAAATCCCAATAGGAGATTCCAGGGGCGGAGATTTGACGTCACGGAGACGTCCTTCCTGGGCGGCCGAAACGGGGACTCCAGGAAGGATGTCTCCGTGACGTCAAACCTCCACCCCTGGAATCCCCTATTGGGATTCCCCACCTCCGTTTGCACCTCCTGACTGGCCGACAGCTCCCCGGCTCTTCTGGGAAGGTGACAGCTGGCCAGTGGCGCTTCTTGGCATTCTCCTGAACCTGAACCCGAACTTTTGCCGAA